>NC_025997.2:67910251-67954102 GCF_000442705.2 Elaeis guineensis
GGATTTCATGGCCTCTAGCCATTTTCAGAGTCAGGTCTCTGCATTGCATCCATGTAGGTGATCGGATCCTCATCATTTTCATCAAGTTGACAGGATCACCATCCCAGACCAAGAAACCATAGTATCTGTCCAGTTGATGTGGTACTCTACCAGACCGCCTTAAGGGTGCATAATCAATGGGCTCCGGATCTGATCTAATCAAATCCGGTTCAGGTTCAGTAACATGTGTCGGATTTTCCACCTGTTGAACTTCGTCAAGTTCGACCTTAGAGGCAACAGTTCCTTCACTAAGGAACTCCTTTTCTAAAAGATTGCCTTAAGGCTGACAAACACCTTTTGCTCATCAGCAAGGTAGAAATAATACCCTTTGGTCTCTTTTGGGTACCCTATAAAATTACACTTGTCAGACCTAGGTCCAAGCTTGTCTGTAATTAAACGTTTAACATAAGCCGAACACCCCCAAACCCTAAGGTGCAAGAGTACTGGCTTACGTCCTATCCATATCTCATATGGCATTTTGGCTACAGACTTACTCGGAACTCTATTTAGAAGGTAACAAGCCGATTTGAGCGCATATCCCCAGAGGGAGATCGGCAGACCAGCAAACCCCATCATGGATCGAACCATGTCCAATAAGGTTCGATTCTCCTTTCAGACACACCATTATGCTGTGGTGTTCCAAGAGGAGTCTACTGAGAGAGAATCCCATTCTCTCCTAAATACGTCAGAAACTCATTGAAAAGGTATTCACCTCCTCGATCAGATTGAAGAATTTTAATACACTTCTCAGTTTATTTTTCTACTTCATTTCGAAAAAGTTTGAACATTTCAAACGACTCCGACTTATGCTTCATTAAGTAGACATACCCATACCTCGATAGGTCGTCTGTGAAGGTTATGAAGTAGAAATATCCACCTCTTGCATTTGAGCTCATAGGTCCACATACATCAGAATGTACCAGATCCAAGAGTTCACTGGCTCGCTCACCTTTTCCACTAAAAGGTGACTTGGTCATCTTTCCAAGAAGACAAGACTCACAGGTTGGAAGTGATTCACAATCACCAAGTTTAAGAATTCCTTCTTGAGCCAACCTGTTTATCCTGTTCTTATTGATATGACCTAGCCTAGAGTGCCAAAGGTAGACTTCTGACACATTATTTATTCTAGGGCATTTACTGAAGTTTTGAACCACATTAACAGGCTGTGATAGTAAGTAAATTCTATTATTTAATTGTCCAACAAACATTGTAACACCATTCAAAATGATATTGCAAATATTTCTTTTTATTAAAAAATCATAACCGTACATGGTCAAAAGGCCTACAGAAATAATATTTAATAAAAAGCTTGGACAATAGTGACATTCACTCAGAATTACATTACAAGAATTGATTACAAGACTCATGATTCCTAAAGCTAGAACTGGAACTTTGCTTCCATCTCCAACGTTCAGGAACCTCTCGCCTTCATCAAATCTCCTACTGACCTGCAGACCCTGCATCGAATTACAAATATGATAAGGGCTTCTGGTATCCAATACCCAGGCAGTAGTATCACAAATAAAAAGTTGCAAGGAGTTATCATATAATTACCTTGCTTCTTCTTCGACTTGTTCGGGTCTAGGGAGGCAATGTATTGAGGACAGTTCCTCTTCCAATGGCCCTGCTTCTTGCAAAAGAAGCACTTCGCCTGGCTCTGGTCGGGCTTGCACTTCTTGGTCTGACCCTGTGCGACCGTCCCAGCATGAGGCTGCACCTTCTTGTTCTTCTTCCCCTTCCCAAAGGGTCAACGATGAGAAGAAGACCCTCCCACTACATTCACCATCTCCTTATGGAGCTGGTGATCCTTCTCAAAGTTCTGCAGCAACCCCAACAACCCGTGGTAGTTTACTGCAAGCTTTGTCATTCGAAAATGAGTAAGGAATGGGAGGAAGGATTTGGGCAAGGAATTAAGGATCGCATCCTTACCGAGCTGCTCGTGCAGAGGAAAACCCAATTTGCTTAGGTGCTTAATCATCTCGATCATGTACAGTACATGATTAGTGACTGAGGCCCCATCCCTCATCCGAGCATTGAAAATGGCACAACTAGTTTTGTGCCTTTCAACATCATCAGACGTGCCAAAGGAGTCATTCAACATTTGAAGCATCTTCTGTGGCTGGAAGTTCTCAAACCTGCGGCTGAACTCATCATTCATTGCTGCCAGCATAATACATCGGATGGTAGTGCGGTCATTGAGCCACTTCTGGTAAGTGTCTCTGATCGCCTTACTAGCGTTCGGAGCTGGCTCCTCAGGTGCTGGATCCGTTACTATATAAAGGATCCGCTCATGCTCAAGGACGATTTTCAATTTTCGATACCAGCTATCGAAATTAGGTCCCATGAGCTTGTCATTATCTAATAATGACCGGAGCGATAGGGTAGTGGCCATAGCTGTATAAAGAAAAACCAGACCTCTATTAGTACATAAATTAATACTAAAGACTTGGACTTTAGTCTAAAGTTTTTCCTAATATTTTTACGAACTGGTAGCCTCAACCTCCAATTCGAGGAATTACTTTAATTTCTTAATGGGTGCTTGAATCCACACAGACTACACACGAGCCCAACTTTGGTTGGTCAACCCATGTGCATCTACGGGTAGATTCTTAACCAGTTATTTCTCTAAACAACTTCTAGTAATTGATTTTGCCCCAGAACCTAATCAGTAGGCTTTGGCCTCCACTGAAAAGATCTGGTTAGGTCCAACTATTAACATGACTTAATTTGGTGAATCAGACCAATAAATGATCAGGCCCGACTTTGGCCGGCCAACCTAACCACCATCAGAAAGACTCAACCAAATTATCATATTATGAATGATAATTCTATTAGCCAATGAGCACCAGGCCTTTGGGCCTCCAATGACCATTGAACTAATGGACTCATTATCACTCACTTAATGGGAGGCATTGACTTAGTTATCATTATAACTTAATCATTTTAGGGACCTAATAATTTTTGAGGATTTTATTAAAGGATAGTAGAGAAGAAATCATCCAGCCAATTTCAATCCTCCCACTGACTTCACCAAGTCAGATTAAAAAAAAAATTAATTAAAGCTGGCATTAGGAGCACCTAAATCAGTCACACTGATTTACCTAATGACATGGGTGAGCTCTAATCACCAAGTGATCTAATCAAAATCTAACTTACCAGATTGGCCAGATAAGTGAGATCAGTGGTGGGGATTTGCCATTAACTCGTCAATGATCGAATCAATGCGAGTAGCTCCCGCTTAAGAATCACTGGTCAAAACTGTCAAACTTACCTTAGACACCAACCGGTTCATTAGTTTTAATTTTGATCAACTTAGTAAATAGGGCTCCACCGCGTAGCCATGAATTAAGTCCATCTTGGTCTAGTTAAAGACATGGACCCATTCAACTACAACTATTGAAGTTGAGTCTAGAGTATCCTTGACCTAATCTAATTCAACTTTTGATTAGATTTGACCAATTACTCCATTTAGTCCATTTTTTAAGCTATCCTTAGGTCTAACCCAATTGTGGACCTAATTCATCTAACCCATTGACCCACAAGTTTATGCAATTATCTTAGGTCTTAATTCACAATTCTAGACCTACTAGACAACACTTAATTCTTTTAATTAAGTACTTGGGCTGATGGGTCAGGGTTTGGCATTTTGAAAATAATTTTTAAATTTTAAAAGATTTTATTTTCTGTTCACCAAATGTGTTGACTCATTTCACAAATGGGTCAGCACAATTCATAAACAGCAATCCTATTGCTCATTTCATAATAAAAAATAACTCAAAATAAATCATGAATTTTTTTTTAGATCTAATCTAACACATTCATGATAAATTTTATAATTAAGTTCTTTCACTGCTTCATCGGCATGGGATATAATTGCATCGGCACCCCTACCGCCATAGGAGACCCCATCGAATGGGAAGAGAGGGCCTTTAAACCCTACTTTTCTCCTATGACCGGACGATCATGACAATCAACCCAATTAGATTACTTGCTACTTGGATCAAGTATATCTAAATATATCAATTTCAAAATTTAAATTTCAAATTTCAAATTTCAAATTTCAAATTTGAGATTTCAACCAAATTTCAAATTTTGAATTTTCAATCTTTGAATTTTAAATTTTGAATTTTGAATTTCAAATTTTAAATTTTGAATTTCAAATTTCAAATTTTGAATTTCAAATTTCAAATTTCAAATTTAAGATTTCAACCAAATTTCAAATTTTGAATTTCCAATCTTTGAATTTTAAATTTTGAATTTCGAATTTCAAATTTTGAATTTCAAATTTTAAATTTGAAATTTTAAACAAATTTTAAATTTTAAATTTGAAATTTTAAACAAATTTTAAATTTCAAATTTCAAATTTTAAATTTCAAATTTCAAAATTTAAATTTCAAAATTCAAATTTTAAATTTTAAATTTTAAATTTGAACTTATAGATTCCACCTTAATCTATGCATGCATATGTATATCATATTCTAGAACCATGCTCTGATACCATTTTAAGCGATAATTCAGTGTAGGGGCAAAATGGTAATTTTAAATTTTTTTCAAAATTATTATTTTACAGTAAAATTATTAATTAATCTCATTAATTAATACTAATTAACCCTACACTAGGATCTAAATATGATACAACAGTATGCATTTAAATTTGAAATTCAAATTTGAAACAGTAAACTTTTTACTGTACTGTGTTCAGAACACATCACCTTTTGTGGGTAGTCGATCACCACAATCTGATCATCATCGAGGGGCTCTGATCATCATGTCATAGCCACACTAGTGTCTGGCCTCAGTGGATCATCCACACGAAGCTCCCGTCTGATCGGTTCCTCACGAATGCTAGTTCGTGATTTCACCCTTTTGATGGCTGATGTTGATCAAACTCCTTCGATCAATGTGTGCTGACTCCTCGGACACTCTGGATCATCTGCACTGTTGGTTGAGAGGCTGATGGATCTCTCCCTAAAATTTGGTGGACTCACGACACTCGTGGCACACCAATCTCACTTCCCGAACCCTAGGTAGAAACCCTAGGGTACACACAAAAAACCCTGCACCCAATTTTCTTTCTTTTTTTTTTTCGAAAGGTTTTTGACCTTCACCTCACACACAAGGCTTCCTCATGCCCCACTTTCTTTCTCAAAATTTTTCTACGCACGCCCCAGCTCTCTATCTCTTTTAAAACAGTTCAAAATGTGTCTTATCCGCGTAAGAGGATAAAGACAAGTGGTTACACATTTGAATTCAAATCAAATTTGAATTCAAATGAAAACCAACTCATCCCTATCCACTTATGGTGTGAGAAGAGAAGGGCGTGGACTCTTTGTGCATGAAAAGGTTTCACGAGAAACTTTTTCTCGTGTGAATTATGTGGCACACAAGATGGATAAGCTTGAAGGCAAAAGAGATAAGTTATCCATTCAAATTCAAACATGCTTTGAATTTGAATGGTTAACTAATCAGCTTTATCCATCCATATGGTGCACAAGAGTGGGCGTGAGAAGTGCTTTACATGAGAAAAAATTCATGAGAAGTTTCTTCTTGTGAATTCAAATGGGCGCAGAGATTTAAGGTGGTGTAGTGATTCAAATTCGAATGGTGGTTTGATCTTAATTGAACCAACCTAATCAAAATAGGTTAAGCACAATTAGACTAAATTAAACCTAACTTAATTAGGCTTAATTAGGCTCAATAAAATCCTAATCAAATCAAAAATTGACTAAGCCCAACCCCTGATCAAATCAAGGATCAAACCATCTCGTTGATTAGGTCAACTCTTAACCTAATCAGGTCAAACCCAACTGAATCCAATTCAATTGGACTTGATCCAAAAAAAATTACTCAATCAAATTGAGTTAATTAGTGATCAAATCACTAATAAAATCTCTCATAATTATTGAGTCCAAATTCGATGGGCAATCAGGTATCAAAATCCATCAATATGAAACCTTGATCGAAGAGTTCAAATTTCAAATTCAAAATTTGAAATTCAAAATTTTGACCCCGTTACCCAAAATGTATGAAACTCATGATCAGAGAATCCTAATTCTCAATCATGGAGTCCCAGACACATAAGACTCATAATCAGCCATCAGATCAGAAAGGAACCTCTAATGTGTGTGACCCCGCAGGTTCGAACCTAAGTCGGTAGCATAGGAACCAATTTTTGTACTAATCGAAGTGACCATCTAGCAATGGTACCCGACGATCGGATAGGTCGAATAGTCGCAATCGCAACATTCAGAACCTATGTGAATATGGTTACCGTATAATTCATCCTTTTTGACCCCTATGTTTAGGATGACTTAGGGTTAAACTGTCAACCCTGATGAGATCATCCGAATCGTGCTTAACTCAATTAGTCCTGTGACTCCTCACTAGGACTACCCTGGCCAGGGTTTTGCTAAATTGAAACACGACTGTACACAGCTCCTAAACTGGAGTGGTCAATTCCATCTTGACACACGCACCGACAAGTCAAGTACTTGACTACACCCAGCAGCCTTCCATCACTGAATTAGAAATTCAGATAGTCCAGTGCCTAAGTGCAGTGAGTTGCTTGCAAGTTACCGTGGCAGTCTTAGGTCAGAGGGACATTTATACCCATATCCCATCGGAGCAAATCTTGATAGCAGAAATAGCTCCGAAGTCGGTCACGTTCAGTGCAGATGTACCATTACATCTCACCTGTATGCCATACCAGTGCCTCCACACTCCTTGATTATGAGGACAACCAACCCATATGACACACAACGACCTATGCTCGATAAACGTTATCGTCCTTGGTAACAACGTATCATTTGGTCGCGAACAGGTTTAAGGACTAAGCGACAAATCCTCTTTTGTCGAGTTTAAATAGTCCTAAGGACTTCACCACAACACAGGAGTTCATTAGAAGATGAAACATTTGTGATGAAAAAATATCAAAATAACTTTTATTTATTTATAATTCATGTACTAATACAAAAGGAGCACAACCGTCAATAGGCTGACGATTGGCTTTGGGACACTATTCCCAATAGTTGTGTATCTCGTTGTATCTGCTGTTGTTCAAGCATTTGCTGCTGTATTTGTTGTTGCATTTGTACCATCCCGATTAGAGTCTACATTAACTGAGCCATATCTGGTTTCTGACGTGCTCTCGAAGTACTCCCATTAGGATCTATGACTCCCTCCTCCTGAGGGGTGCCACTGGTCAGATGGGGAGTGCTACCATCCCATAGTTGTGATGTCTCTCTTGCAATTCTTTGAGTAGTTCTTGTCATTCTACGGGGAGGCATGATAACCTTGTAGTAGTAAAACCTTATTAGATTCATTTATTTATTTGTTAGGATGGATTATTATGATGCTCATACTTTAACGTCCTAATATTTCTAATGTTTACCCACCTACACTCATACTATGTCTAATTTTATGTATCATAATTTATCCACTTATGCTCTAATACCACATTAATTGTCACGCCCCCGACCTGAGATCGTGAGCAGGAGGTCGCGACAATCGCCGCATACTTATGAAGAACTCTCTCCATAAGCATGCAAGGCATCTCATACGATATCAATGCATCACAGCAGAATAAATTCAAATAATTATTATTCAACTTTAATTCAAGTAATTAAAATAAATATCTTACATCCAATAAAATTTTACTAAAAATAAAATAATAGATTTAAGTTTAATGAAGTTGACAATGCTAAATCTCGCCTCTAAAAGCTCTGTCCCAATATTTCTTCCCACACTCAAAATTAATTATCTGAATCTAAAAAATAGGAAGAAAGATAATGAGCTAGACAGTCCAGTAAGTAACAAATATCTCAACTAGATATTTCAGGTATTATATAATTTTTAAGAACAATACTGCAAATAAACATAAAAATATATTTCATGCTGATTTTATACAAATCCAACTTTTTTAAATATTTACATATAATATAATCATAAATTTGATTCGATTCAAAATACTCGTAACTCAACAGCCTCGACTATGACCAACGTTTAACCCCCATTGACGGGGTCCACTTAATACCAGCGCACAACCCCCACTGGCAGGGTCCATAAATACCAGCGCCAACCCCCACTAGCAGGGTTCACTAAATACCAGCGTACAACCCCCACTGGCAAGATCCACTAAGTACCAACGTATAATCCCCATTGGTGAGGCCCACTGAAACATAGTTAGGCTGAGAGCATAAATTCGATCTGTATCAAAATACTTTTGTATCATAATATATCATATTTTTTCACTGAACATGTGCATAATCGATGTACCATAATATTTCAAAAGCACTTTTCTTTGAAAACATAATTTCATAAATCATGCATAATTTTAGAGAATAATTATTTATTTTCAGAATAAATATGAAATATCTCGAGAAGATGATTCATTACTTACCTTTCACAGAGCACTGAATGAATAGATCGACTAACTTCTAAGAGATTCTTCAGTGCCTATTATCTAAAATTATATTTTTATATTAATTTTAATTTTAAATTAAATCTAAATAAATTTTAAATCAAAACCTCACTTAGAATCAGACTCTTCCCTAAACTCGATCAAAATCATCAAAATGAAGCCTTTCACTATGCTAATCTTAGAAGGATAACTTTAGAGAGAGAAATCCATCAAGAGAGAGAAATAATCTAGAGAGAAAAAATTCTAGAGAGAGAAAGTCCAATTCTAGAGAGAGAAAGTAAGGGTTCAGATTGAAAGAAGAGAGAGAAGAAAGAGAAACTCTCTCTTATTTTTATTTTATTATTTATTTATTTATTTATTTATTTTTTCTTTTCTTTTTTTTTCTTTTTTTCCCCTTTTTTTTTTTCTTCTTCTTTCACGGGAGAGGGAACTCATGTCCCTCTCATCTTTTCTCTTTTTTTCTTCACGAAACAGGGAGGTCTTCCTCCCTCTTGTTCTCAAACTGAGAGGCCTCCCCCTAGCTGACCACCCCTCCGACCGGTGGGGTAGTCCCCGATGATGTCGAGCGGTCGGGTCCGATGACCGGCAGCGGCCCACGATGATGGGAATCAAGAATAAAGACAAAAATAGGGGATTCAAAAAATAAGGATTTTTGAAGGGATTTTTCAGTAGAAAACTCAGTAAAATCTAAGATAAAAACCTCTAAAAGATTGACGGAATAAAATGGAAGAGATTTTACCTAATTTGGATTTGGTTTGATTCAATTTTCGACGGCCACAAGAAGATTAATCCATCGGCAAATAAGACGAAAGAAGGGAAGAAAATCAGTGATTAATCGATGATTTTTGTGAGAAACAAACTGTTGAGATTGAGGTCTTTAAATAGACCTTAAATAGGGAGAGTTTCAATTCGATTTCAATCAGGTTTTTTAGATGATATTTGGATTAGATTGGGAGAAGAACTCCTTCATGAATTCTTTCAGTTTCAAACTCTCTGTCCGCAGCCTAGCACGTGTAGAGCACGTGCTGGCCTCAAAATTTTTATTTTTTTTTAATTTTTTTTATTGCTTTGAGATTTGTGTGGTTGAGAATTGGGGTACTACAGGATCATTGAAAAGTAGTGAAAAATATTCTTAAGTACTTGAGAAGGACTAAAGATATTTTTCTGGTATATGGAGGATCTGATCTAAAACTAGAAGGTTATTCTGACTCTAGTTTCCAATCACACCCTGATGATAGCAAGTCCACTTAAGGGTATGTCTTTACTCTTAATGGTGGAGCTGTTAGTTGGAAAAGTTTCAAGCAGCAGACTATAGCTGACTCAACCACTGAGGCAGAATATATAGTTGTAAGTGAAGCTGCCAAGGAAGCTGTTTAGATGAAGAAGTTCATCACTGAATTGGGTATCATTTTTGAGATTAAGAATCCAGTACCACTTTACTGTGATAATACTGGAGCAGTTGCTCAAGCAAAAGAACCAAGGTCTCATCATAAATCCAAGCACATTCTAAGATGCTTCCATCTCATTCATGAAGTAATCGAAAGACAAGATGTTATCATTGAATGAGTAGAAACAAAGAATAATATAGCAGACCCATTCACTAAGGCTCTACCATAGCAGCAGTTCGATCGCCATCTCGATTGTATAGGGATAAAATATAAGGGCGATTGGTTTTAGTGCAAGTGGGTGATTTAAAGGAATATGCCCTATAAGCCAATCAAAATTTGTATTTTGATGAGTTTTTCTTGTAATCTTCCAGACTCATGTATTGACTTTTTAAATAATAAAAGATATTGACTTGCAGTGCCAACATGAGAACAGTTGAAGGAAAAACTGCCTTTTTCCTTTGTAGGATCTTTCAGATTTCATCAAATCTGGGGTGGAATAATTTAAAAAATTTTATCCTATGCTATTTCAAATCTAATGTCTATTAAATCTAATTTTATTATCTGATATTTAAAATTTAAAATTAAATCTAAAAGTATGAGAAGTATGACATACCTCAAGGGTAATCTGATTACCCTTTAGATGATCTCTACATAGCTCGAGGTTCTGATGTAGCCATGCAAGTGCTTGGCCTCTACCAGTATCCACCATGCAGGACCTGAAACATCTTCTCCTCTCAAATCTATGCTTCAAAAATCAGATCTCTAACTGATTTGGAAGTACTTCAGAACTCCTTCTGAAGTTGGAGCAGCAGCCTGTCGAAGATGTCCTGCAGCCTTCCTGTTCCAGACGTCACCACACCTTTTCCTTGCACCAGATGAATGTCCAACTCCTTGGATGTGAAGAGGGGAGATAGGAGAGTAGGGAGGATATAGAGAAGAAGGGAGGGGGTGGCAGCTTTGATGGTTTTTCACAAAAGCTTAAAACCCTAGGCGCAGGCACGGTTTATATAGACCCTACTACGCTGCGCAGTGCCACATCATTTGATCAATCAAAAAATTTTAATTAATTTTGAAAAAATTCTGATTGGTGGAGTGATATCATATAATCCCATCAAATAAGAACCCCCACTCTCTCTCCTATGTTGGTGCCAACTTTGGATAAGCACAAGCAAGGGTTGGTGCCAAAGAGTCCATATTAATCAGGACTCTTCATTCTTATCCATTTGGGGCTCCCACTTTAATCCAAATTGGGCTCACGCCATAATCTGATTATGGTACCCAATTTGATATGGTTTGGCTCCACAAAAATCTTTCAATAAGCTCTTGCCAAGTGGCCTTCAATTTAAGATCCATATGTCAACTTTTGACAAATGTCCTAAAATGAAATTGGTAGGTGACAGGAATTAGCAGGTGCTTGTCTTAAATTCATCTCATGAATTAAGATAAGCCTTTTTTGAGCTGGACAAGCTTCATTTAGACTGAGAGAAATCTTTTTAAGATTTTTTGGATGAGTCAAATCGTATTTGGCTCAGTCGAGATAGAAAAGATTACACGAGGAGAAAGTTAGGCTCAATCGTGTGCTAGCATGATTTCCTTGAACCTAATTGGATCTTATCCAAATCAATTGGGTTAGCCCAATTGATGACATCCAGACCCTAACCCTTATTTGTGTGACCTAGTTAGGTTCAATTCCATATGGTAATGAGATATGTCATGATCTCATCATCGACTTCATCAAAATTTCTTTCGATGGACCAGAACTCTTCTGCCAGACAATTAGAATGATCGATCATCAATATCATTCTAATTGCATCCAAAATCCATCAGTGACACCTAACAGTATGTGGTGGCAACCCATCAGAGCTGAAAACGAACCTCTCGGTGCTATTACCTGTGTGATTGAGTTCCTTTATCATGAGTTCCGCTTGAATTAGGGTTAAAGTGAACTCATCAAACCCAACATCAGTCATATGAATTAATCAATCGATCTGAGTCTGATGTGAAATCCCAATGGAAAACTCTTTTCTATTATTTCACTCTGCCATGGCCATAGACTTAAGGACTCGATCTTTCGATCATCATAGGACTACTCCTCTCATTTACCGAGGTTGATAGATCCCATCTTGGTGCGACCTAGTTCCTATAATGAATATGCTATAGCCAACATACACCTCAGGGTTCCGAATGGCTAGGAGACCGAGTTATGATATAGTCAAACTATAACATACTCAAGGTGAACTATCGATATACCTCAGGTCAAAGAACTAGACACACAACTGCAGCATCAAGCTAGTCATCGATAAGAAGGTAAACTTCCTTATGACTGCTCGAGGTGGTCACGCTCAGTACTCTCATTCTCAATGAATACCTGTACTCTCACTTCGGTGTCTCCACACCATAGACTCAAGACACATCTACCCTAAGGAAGTGATTGTACACCAACCTTTCAGATTGATCACTATCCTCATGATGATCCTATGGTCAGGAGCTATTTATGAGTTAGTTATGTAAATTCATGCCTTAAATTTTCAACTCTTGAAAATATGAATTGACATTCCTACTAACTCAAAGGATGTATCACAGACACAATGTACACAATGTGATAGAAGAATAACCCATTTATTAATTTATAGTCAAAATTATAAATTTACCCTTAGATTTGTACAGAAATGTGTTAGCCAATCTGGCATCTAGGGCACACATCTAACAAACTCCCACTTGACCATATGCCAATTGGTTACATATCTAAGTCCCATCTTCTCAAGGTGGGCTTCGATCTTCTGCTGACCTAATGGCTTTATCAGTGGGTCTGCCATATTGTCTGTGGAGTCGACTCTCTTGACCTCGACATAACCCTTTTCGAGATAATCACCGATCAAATAGAATCACTCTCGATGTGCTTGAACTTTTGGTGAGACCTTGGCTCCTTTGCTAGGGCTATGGTGCCATTATTGTCGCAGTAAAGAGGGTTGGCATCCGATGACATCACTCCAAGCTTTGCGGCAAACTTTTTGTACCAGAATCCTCTTTCACAGCTTTCGATGCAGCAATATACTCTGCCCCCATGGTGGAATCAGCAATCACCGTTTGCTTGGAACTCTTCCAGCTAACTGCACCACCATTGCAAATGAACAGACTCCCAGATGTCGACTTTCGATCATCTATATCAGATATAATGTTTGAGTCTGTATATCTCTGAATTTGGAGTTCTCCATTCCCAAAGACTAGAAACATATCCTTAGTCCTTCTTAAGTACTTAAGGATACATTTCACAGAAGTCCAGTGCTCTTCATCTGGATTCGATTGATATCTGCTTGTGACACTCACAGCATGGGCTATATCAGGTCGTGTACATAGCATGACCTACATGAGGCTCTCTATTGCCGAAGCATAAGGGATCTTGCTCATGCGTTCAATCTCCTCAGGTGTGCTAGGGCACATCTTCTTGGAGAGATGAATGCCATGTCTAAAAGGTACTAAACCTCTTTTGGAGTTTTTCATGCTAAACCTTTTTAGCATCTCCTCTATGTACATCTTCTATGAAAGTCCCAGCATCCTATTTGGTCTATCTCTATAGACCTTAATACCCAGTATAAAAGATGCCTCTCCTAGATCTTTCATAGAGAACTCCTTAGACAACCATACTTTGACTGAGGTCAACATGGGAATGTCATTTCCAATTAGGAGGATATCATCTACATACAATACGAGGAAGACAACCGCGCTCCCACTAATCTTTTTGAACACACATGGTTTCTCCTCGTTCTTGATGAAACCAAACATTTTGATCACATCATTGAAACGAGTATTCTAACTCCGAGATGCTTGCTTAAGTCCATAAATGGACCTTTGCAGCTTGCAGATCTTGTGATCATCATTACTGGATGTGAAACCAAGCGGTTGTTCCATATAGATATCTTCCTCAAGATATCCATTTAAGAACGTCATTTTCACGTCCATCTGCCATATTTTATAATCGAAATAGGCTGCAACAGCAAGCAATGTGTGGATGGATTTTAGCATGGCTACGGGCAAGAAGGTATCCTGATAGTCAATGCCTTCGCGCTGACTATAACCTTTCGCTACGAGCCTAGTCTTGAATATCTCCACATTCCCATCTGCACCTATCTTTCTCTTGAAGATCTATTTACACCCAATAGGTATAATACCTTCAGGTGGATCTACCAAGGTCCAGACTTGGTTTGAGTGCATCGAGTCAATTTTTGATCTCATTGCCTCTAACTATTTCTCAGAGTCGATATCTGATATTGCCTCATCATAGGTCTTGGGATCATCACCATGAACCCTATTTTTCGTGAGAAATATTTCCTCTACATCCTCTTGTATGGTACCTAAGTACCTTTCAGGAGGACGAAAAATCCTAGTCGATCTACGAGGTGGAAGAGGTTGTGTTAGGACTGGTTCTGATTGATTTGGTTCCTCAGGTTCTTTAGCTCATTGCTCTTGGGAGACATTCTCCTTGAGCTTAATTATTCTTCCGATGCCACCATCTTGAATAAACTATTTTTTAAGAAAAATAGTATTTCAACTCACAATCACATTATGGTCTTTCAAAATATAAAAATAGTATCCTAATGACTCTTTAGGATATCCTATGAACCGAGCTCTAAAAGATCTGAACTCTAACTTGTCCGTTTGCTGTCTCTTGACATAAGCCGGACAACCCCAAATTTTGAGATGATTCAAACTTGGCTTTTTACCATGCCAAATCTCATATGGTGTGGTAGGAACAGTTTTAGAGGAAACCTTATTCAATACATAAATTGCTGTCATGAGATAATATCCCCAAAGAAATTCAGGGAGGTCCGTGAAGCTCATCATAGAACGGACCATATCTAATAGGGTCTGGTTTCTCCGTTCTGAAACCCTGTTGAGTTGAGGTGTTCCAGATTGAGTCCATTGAGAGACTATACCATTATCCTTAAGATAGTCTAAGAACTCCCGACTAAGGTATTCACCTCCTTGATCTGATTGAAGAACCTTAATGAGCTTTCCTGTTTGTTGTTCTACCTCTTGTCTGAATTTTTTGAACCTTTCAAAAGCTTCAGACTTGTGTTTCATTAGAAACACATATCCGTACCTAGACATATCATCGGTAAAGTTAATGAAGTAGATGTAGTTGCCTCTAGCCTGCACATCAAATGGGCCGTACACATCCGTATGTACTAGGGCAAGTAGGTCTGTGGCCCTTTCACCATGTCCCACAAAAGGAAGCTTGGTCATTTTGCCTTGAAGGCATGATTCACAAACTGGATATGACTCGAAAGTCAACGGACTCAATAGTCCGAATTTCTCCAATTTATTAACCTTATCTTCCGCTATATGACTTAGCCTTAGGTGCCACAGATACCTATCATTTAGACTATCTCTAGGCCTTTTAATTCCTATGGCATTCATATTTTGCTCGATATTAAATACAGATACATCAATATGTAGCTGATAGAGACCGTTAATAAGAAAACTATCTGCAACTTTATTATTTTCATAAAATATGTTACAATGATCTTTATGAAAGCTAATCACATAGCCTTCTTATGCTGAACATGAAATAGAAATCAAATTTTTGCTTGCTGCAGGCACATAATAACAGTCTCTAAGAAATAAATCTAATCATAATGGTAATCGCAGAGGATAGGTTTCCACAGCCACAGCAGCAACTCTTGCTCTATTTTTAATGCATAGGATCATCTCTCCATCCCTCAATCTCTTGCTCTCCTCAAGACCCTGCATAGAAGTGCACAAATGAGCACTAGAACCAGAGTCAAGCACTTAACTGGATGCAGAAGAAACTGTAAAGTTAGATTCTATAATGAGCATACCTCCAGAAGAACCATCCTTCTTGTTCTTTAGGGTGGCCAGGTAATGAGAATAGTTCTGCTTCCAATGGCCGTCTGATTGGCAGTGGAAATATTTTCCCTTATTAGCAGCCTTCTTCTTCGGTTCTATCTTCTTCTTCTTGCCATCCACCTTCTGCTTCTTCGTATACTTCTTTTTCTTTCCAAAAGACTTTCTTTTGGAAGAAATTCATTCCACAATAAGAACTGAGCCTTTTGAACCTTTCATAGAAAGCTCAACCGTAATCAGCATGTTCATTAACTCGGCCAAGGTACACTGCATCTTATGTATATGAAAGTTCATGATGAACTGACCATATGCATCGGACAAGGACTGAAGGATCACATCAATCTAAAAATCCTTGTCTAAGATGATATCGAGCTTCTCAAGCTCCTCATGATCTTTGATTATTGTCAAACAATGATCTTGGACTGACTGCTCATCATGCATCTTAGCCTTAAAAAGTCTTTGACAGACTTGATACTTGGCTACGCGACTTTGTTCACCAAACAACTCTTGTAGGTGAGCCAACATTTGATGAGTAGTCAAAATATTCTCATGTTGGCACTGCAAGTCATCAGACATTGTACCCAACATATAGTACCTTGCTTTGTTATCATCATCTGTCCACTTTTCCAGAGACGCTCTCTGTTCAGCAGTCGGACGTGCTGGCATGGCAGGTGGGTCCTGGTCCAAGACATGAGTCAATTTTTTAGAATCCAAAATAATTCTGTAGTTCCTCAACCAGCCTTTGAAATTGGGTCCAGTCAATCTGTGAGTGTCTAGTATTTTGGTCAGGAGGTTGGAGGTAGACATGTTTCCTGTAGAGAGTCGAAAGTTTCTAGTTAGATTTTGTAATCTGACTTAACCAATTTATTTAGGAGTTTCATTTTTAAACAAATTAAGCTCCCACTATTTTTTCAGATCCCTACACTCCCTTGGTAGAGATGTGAAAATCTTTGTGATCAGTGATTTCTAATGGGTGGTGCGGTCTCACCAACTGGCTCATCACCTCACCTAACAGTTATTAGTGATGGGTCAACCGATGAGTGGACAACTCTTATCCAATGATTCTCTAATCATGATGCACCCGAAACTTGGTCTCTAATTCATGAAGCTCACCGTGTCCGAAATATTGCTCCAATCCTTAGTTAAGTTAGACCCACCATTTGTACGAACTAGATTCCTGATTGGGTCCCTCACCGTATCTGAAATATTGAGCCCAACCCATCCTCTAATTCATAGCATCCAATGCCTAATGGACATGGTTGCATCTTTTCGGTGCAACTGAGCCACTGTATCCAACCGAGAATAATCAACCTCGGGAAGGGCCCGCACATCCACAATGGTGGAAGATCTAGACTTAATATTTTCTTAGGGAGATTTGATTTAGGTCTCATTAAACTTGACTTGACATAGTCATAACAATTATGACTAACCTAGTGGCATGGGTTAGCTTGAATTGTTAGCCACCTCAAATCAGAATTGGGTCGACATAAATGGCTAGGTAAGTGAGACCGATGGAAGGGATATGCCATTAACTTGACAAGAATGCATTCGAGTTGAGTAGCTCCCAATTAAAAATCAGTCGGTCGTATCTGTCCAACTTACCTTAGACACCAAATTGTTGAACCAGAACCAATTGGGTTAGCCTACAATCCAGACTCTAACCACTGAGCCAAATTAGGTCTTAACTTGATCGAGTCACATCTAAATATGATTCAACCTTGACCCAGACTTAATCTTATTAGGCTGGTCAATTATTAGCTTTCATGATCCCACCTAACCAACTCTTGATTCGGTTTGATCAACCGCTAGACCTAATTGAGCTACCCAAGTTCGAACCCAATTTTATGAAAATATCTTAGATCTAAAATTCTCAATTTTAGATCAAATTGATTTCATAAACTTAATTCATTAATTAAGTTTGGGTTCATAAACAAAATATGTAAAATAAAATCTAGGGTTTCAGGATCTAGGACTTTGCAGAAAAGTATGTTTTGATTTCTGATTAAGGATGAATGTGCAGCACCTCTATACGTCATAAGAACACCCCATTGAATGGGAGGAGAGGACCTTTAAACCCTACTTTGTTCTTATGATCAGACGGCCATGAGTAACACCTTAATCAGAAATATAAATTTTACTACAAAACTAGTTAGATCTAAATTTACATATGTCATATACAATTTAAGATCTAACTAATACATGCTTTGCATACATCTCATGTATCAAAAATTGATCTAATTAACATGCTTTCAGATCTGATACATCACATGTAATATCTAAAAAATAAGATTTAAATTAAACTATTCAAATTAAATCTATTCTAGACAAGTTACTGGAATAATTCTATAACTAGTCTAGGCATGCAACAGATCAATTTTATGGATAAATTAAAATTTTATTTTCTATTTTTTGATCTGATTAAAATAATTATAATATCAAAAAAATAAAGAATAAATTAAATTTAATTCATATTTTAATCTCATTAAAACATAAAATTTAAGACTGTTCATGGATTCAACTAATCCTAGTCTAGTCATGCATCTCAAGCATGTTAGATCTTATTAAATTTAATTTTAAATATTTTGATTTCAGATCCTATCACATCTGATGTGACATCTGAAATTTTTTAATATCAAATAAATTAAAATTAAAATTAGATCTAAATTAGATCTAAAACTAAGCCATAAACCTAGCTCTGATACCAGTTGAAAGAAAAATCATCTTTTTTCTTTGTAGGATCTTCCAGATTTCAACAAATCTGAGGTGGAATAATTTAAAAATTTTTATTCTATACTATTTCAGATCAAATATCTATTGTTGGAGTATGATCCCGATTCCTCCCATGGACCTTGGGTGTAGCAAAACCAGCAACGAATAGATCTGGAGTCATCCGAACATGATCCAAGGCCCTTGATGAAATCAGCCTAATTGCTGTCTTCTTCGTCAGTCTTTCATTCCAGATGAAAGATGCCTCTACAACTACCTCTAAAAAATCCAAGATCTGGTACCCAACCAGATTAGACCTGGACCGAGGTCCTCCAATTTGTAGATCTTGAATCGGGATATTCTAGATGGGGAAGAAGATAGATGGAGACAGACCTTGCAGATCTGTCCTGCTGTAGCCTTTCTTGTAGATCTGTTGATGGAGATCTCACCCATGCCTCAAACGACCTCAGATCAACTCCAGATCTGAGAGAGACTTGTACCAACCTCTTCTCAAGAGATTTCAGGTCCTGGACCTGGTGTTTGGATGCTTGCAAGAGGGGGAGAGCAGATCTGGTAGGCGGCTGCAAGGGGGAAGGGGCTAGCGCCTCCCCTTCTTCTCTTTCCTTTTATGGATAGGCGGCAAGAAACCCTAGGGTTTCTTGGTCCTGGGGTATGGAGAATTTCTCTAGAGAGAGGGAGAAGAGAGAGAGAGACTTGGGAGAAAGAGTCGTCTATTACTTTGCTTTTTCAAACCTATACAAGTACATGTATATATAAACACCAGGTCAAGCGATCCAAACCCAAAACTCCCTTGACCAACTCTATGGGAGATTAGGTTAACCCAAGCCCATGTACACCCATGACTCAACCTAATCTCACCTATCCTGGGCCCAAATCTGGCCCATAAAGAGTTGGTCCCTTGAGGCCCACATAACCTAGACCTCAAGAACCCGAAAGGCCCACAGCCTTTCAACCTTGGGCCCAACTATCCCTAGAGCCTCCATGAAGCCCTCATGAATGATGGACCTTGGCCTTAGCCTTGGTCCCCTGGGCCTTGGGCACACCACCTGGATCACAACAATCTCCACCTTGGTGTCCCAAGGCCTCAACCAGCTCCACTCTGTCCATCAGCCGCATCAGCTCAACACATCTCTGAAAGCTGTCCCGTGGAAGTACCTTCGTAAGTGCATCAGCTGGGTTCTCCTTGGTGTGTACCTTTACCAGCTCCACCTCGCCATCCTCCACAAGCTCCCTGATCGATGATATCGAATGTCGATGTGCTTTATCCTTGCAAGATAGACTGAGTTCTGTGCTAATAGAAGTGCACTCTGGCTGTCACAGTGCACTCTAATGGCCTCCTGAGTAAGGCCCATCTCTGTCAGCAAACCTGATGTACTCCGCCTCTGTAGTGGATAGGGCCGTGATAGGCTGCAGAATCGATCTCCAAGAAATAGGACCTCCATACAGGCTAAAGATGAAGCTTGTCGTAGACCTCCGGGTATCCACATCTCCATTGAAGTCTGCATCTACATAACCGCCAATCAGCCCTTGAGCCTCCCTGGACATGTCAGAGTATCCCACTATACCTTCTCACTGTCCGTAGCAGATGCCAACTCCAACTGAACCCATCAGGTATCTGAATATCCACTTCAGAGCTCTCCAGTGCTCCCTCCAGGCTGTGCCATGAACCTGCTAACCTGACTCACTACATGAGCGATGTCTGGCCTACAACAAACCATCGCATACATCAAGCTCCCAACTCCTGAAGCATAAGGAACCTTCTCCATCTCCTGAGCCTCCACCTCAGTCTGTGGCGCCATGGTCTTCGAGAGTCTGAAGTGACCGGCAAGTGGTAGCTCCGTCAGCTTTGCTCCCTTCATCCCGAACCTCTTTACGACCTTCTGTATGTAGCCCCCCTGAGATAGATGCAGCATCCTCCGGGCTCGGTCTCTGAAAATCTCCATGCCTAGGATCTTCCTTGCAGGGCCCAAATCCTTCATCTCAAACTCCCGAGATAAGGATGCCTTCAGATCCTGCACAACCTTCCTACTCTTACATGCTATAAGCATGTCATCCACATACAAGAGTAGGAACAACCTAGAACTATCCTCAAGAGACTGAACATAAACACAGGGATCAAACTCCCACCTAGAAAGTCCAATGCTGCGCACATAGGAGTCAAACCACTTGTATTATTGCCTCGGCGACTGCTTCAGCCCGTACAGTGACTTCTGCAACAGACAAATCTTTCCCTCTGATCCTGGATCCCTGAAATCGGGTGGCTGCTCCATGTAAATTCTCTCCTCCAAATGCCCATGGAGGAATGCCGTCTTGACATCCATCTGCTCCAGC
Organism: Elaeis guineensis; assembly: GCF_000442705.2. Classification (NCBI taxonomy): domain Eukaryota; kingdom Viridiplantae; phylum Streptophyta; class Magnoliopsida; order Arecales; family Arecaceae; genus Elaeis; species Elaeis guineensis. The sequence goes on from NC_025997.2 coordinate 67,931,021, forward strand.
TCTAAATCCTGAGCTGCTACAATGCTCAGCAACACTCTGATGGAAGTGTGTCTGACGACGGGAGAGAAGACCTCACTGAAGTCGATGCCTTCCTTTTGGGAGTATCCCTTGGCCACTAACCTCGCCTTGAATCTGATACCTCCCTGCTCTAAAGGCCCTTCCTTGCGATTGTAGACCCATTTGCAGCCAATGGGCGTCTTCCCCTGTGGCAACTGCACCAATTGCCACGTCTGGTTCTGATGGAGAGACTGCATCTCCTCAGACATCGCTGGGACCTACCACTCTCTGTCCTGGCTCTCAATAGCCTCCTGATACGTATATGGGTCTCCATTCACTGTCACCAAGGCATATGACAGCGTCTCCTCGAAGCCATATCAGTCTGGTTGCCTGACGGTCCTCTTGGGCTTGTGTAGGGCAACACCGATATCAGTCCTCGGTCCAGCTCGCTCCTGCTGGACCTCTCCACCTCGATCATCTGTCCGAGTCCTCTCCACCTGTGGAGACACCTTAGGTAGGTGCTCCACCTGAATGTCATGTCCTTCAGTAGTACCTGCAAGAAGCAAAATAAAAGAGGTAAGCTGTCCAGCAGCGCCCTGCTGGACCTCCTCCTGCTCCTGCTGCTCCTCCATGCCTGCTCACCTCTGTAGGACTGACTCCTTATCAAAAGTCACATCCTGACTAATGATGACCTTCTTTTCCAAAGGATCCCACAGCCTGTATCCCTTGACTCCTCGCGGATAGCCTGAAAACACCATCTTGCATGATCTGGCATCTAGCTTGCTCCGCTCACCAGCTCTAATGTGCACATAGGCCGTGCACCCAAATACCCGTAGATGGCCCAGCTCAACTATCCTCCCAGACCACATCTCCTTTGGAAGCCTGCCATCCAACCTGGTGTGAGGTGATCGATTGACCAAGTAACCCACTGCGTCTACTGTGTCAACCCAGAATGCCTTTGGAAGCCCTGCCTGTAGCCTCATGCATCGTGCCTTTTTCAGAAGTATTCTGTTCATCCTCTCGGCCATCCCATTCTGCTGTGGAGTCTCCTTAATTGAGAAGTATCTCCTGATCCCACACTCCTCACAATAGTCTTGAAACTCTCTACTGGTGTACTCCCCGCCATTGTCTGACCTCAGACACTACTCAAACTAAAGAGAGGCGAAAGAATGAATTGAGTGATGACTTACTCACAATAACAGCCCCTGTCAAGCTCTCTTGACCAAAGACCATCCTTCTCTCCAGCCAACAAGGGGATTGAAGCCACCAACCAGTGGTGTGCCAAATCAAGGTTGGATTGAAGCGCGAGCGAGCCAACCAGAAGGGAAGGTGAGGTTGGTTAGTCAAGGTAGCCAGAGCCAGAGAAGTCAGGCAAGAAATCCTTCTTGGATGATTCCGAGACCAAGTCTTCGATGAGAATCTCTCCATTGGATTCGTGAGATGCGCCTAGGAAGGGTTCCCTCCTCACCGATCATGTATCCCCTGCGAAGGGATGAGAGGCCGAAGATCCTATTTTTCAAAACCTCATCAAGTCAAGGGATGCCCCATTGGTTGATCCATGGACCTCTCCCTCTAGCTTTCGCCAGTCAAGCTTTCTCAGAAAACAAAGAAAGAGGAGTACGCTTTCCAGTGAGGATACAAGAGTGCGTCGTTTTCAAGCCAGTTTAGCTTCTTAGACCCCACTTTCTTTTCCTGATGCTGAACCGAAAGTGTTCCTTACTCCCTCCTCCCTTATTTGTATGGTTAAAGATCTAAAGCAAAAGACTCATAGGGTTTGGTTAGAAAGCACCGTCTTGAGTAGCCTGATGTAGCTATGAATCTGTGCCGCCCTGGCATCTCTTCTTTACCCATTGCTAGAAAACAGAAGGTGATCAGATTGGCTTTCTCTATCTCATAGTCAGAGGACAAAAGGATCTCGCCATTGTTTAAGGATAGCTTTGGGAAGAGAGGGAGAAAGAATGAATTGAGTGATGACTTACTCACAATAAGAGCCCCTGTCAAGCTCTCTTGACCAAAGACCATCCTTCTCCACCTGCTCCTTCTCCACCTCAGCTCTCCAGATCTTGAACTTGGTGAAGACCTCTGACTTCTCTCTCATGAAGTAAATCTAGAGTTTCCTTGAGAAATCATCAATCAGGATCATGAAGTATCTGGCCCCATTCCTAGCTAAAACTAGGGCTGGTCCCCACACATCCGTGTGTACTAACTCCAGAGGGGCTGCACTACAGGCTGTACTGATGGTGAATTGAACTCTCCTCTGCTTTCTCATCTGGTAAGGCTCACAGATCTCCCCTGTAGCACCATCCTCCAGATCAGAGATGAGTCCTCTCCTGCTCAACTCCCTCAGCCCCCTGTCACCCATGTGGCCTAGGCGGTAGTGCCACATCCTGTAAGTCCCCTCCTGGTCCTATGCTGCAGCTGCTGCATCAGACTCTCTGGTCACCACAGATCCCTCCATGCGATAGAGGTTATTGTCCAACCTCTTGCCTCTCATCACCACCATAGCTCCATTGGAGATGTTCAGTACTCCACTTCTAGCCCTACTACTGAAGCTGTATCCACTGCGCTCCAAGTAGCCAAGTGACACTAGATTCTTTTCCAGCTTTGGGATGTGCTTTACATTTGTCAATGTCCTCACAATTCCATCAAACATCCTCACCCTGACTGTTCCTATCCCAGCCACCTTGCAAGGATGATTGTCGCCTAGAGTCACTGATCCCTCATCTGTCTTGGTGTATGTAGAAACCAAGACCTGTGTGGTGTGTAGTGATGTGAGCACACAGAGTCTAGTGTCCACTCCTCTGTGTACTGCCTGTGACCATCTGATACTACAAGTAGATCATCCTCCACCTGCTGCCCAGCAAATGTAGTCACTGATTCTGAGCCACTTCTTTCTCCCTTCTTGCAATGAGCCCAGCAAACTCATTGCACTTGAAGCATTTCACCTCTTTCTTTCCCTTCCTGGACTTGGACCGCCCCCTGGACTTGCTTCTGCCTCTACCTCTACCTGTCCTCTCCCCTACTGCCAAACCCTCCTGGGGAGCCCGATCTCTGGTCAACTTTTTTCTCTGCTCATTAGGCCTCAGCACTAAGACCATGTCCTCATATTCCAGAGTCTCCTTGCCGTAGAGCAGTGTAGTCACCAAAGAATCATATGATTCTGGCAGCGAACACAAAAGCAACAGGAACTTGTCCTCTTCATCCAGCTTCACCCTGATATTTATCAACTCCGTGCACAACTGGTCGAACCTCTGAATGTGGCCAATCACATCAGATCCCTCCTGCATCTGAAGACTGTACAACCTCTTCTTCAGCATCAACTTGTTGCACATATTCTTCCCCATATACATGGTGTGCAACTTCGACCAAAGGCCCTTCGGGGTCTTTTCTTCTAGCACCGAATACAACTCCACATCCACCAAACATCCTCTAATCACCGAGCATGCTTTCTTCTCCAACGATGCCCACTGTCTATCTGTCATTCCCTTAGGCTTCTCATCCAAAGCCTGATCCAGATCTGCTTGCACCAGAAGATCCTCCACCCAGATTTTTTACATGAAAAAATTTCTCTTGCCATCAAACTTCTCAAACTCGACCTTCATATTGCTGCCCATGACTGGATCCAAGCCAAACAAGCAATATAAAATCAAGAAGTGTAGAATATACCTTAATGGTACCTTGCTGAAAATTTTCAGCACTTGGGATCTTCAACTTCTCATGCTTGAAACCGCTTCCTCACCACTGTGGCTCTGATACCAACTATTGAAGTATGATCCTGGCTCCTCCCATGAATCTTGGGTGCAGCAGAACTAGCAACAAATAGATCTGGAGTCATCTGGACACGATCCAAGGCCCTTGACGAAATCAGCCTGGTTGCTGTCTTCTTCATCAGCCTTTCGTTCTAGATGAAGGACACCTCTGAAACTACCTCTAAAAAATCCAAGATCTGGTACCCAACCAGATCATACCTAGACCAAGGTCTTTCAATTTGTAGATCTCAAATTGGGGCATTCTAGATAGGGAAGAAGATAGATGGAGACAGACCTTGTAGATCTGTCCTGCTGCAGCCTTTCTTGTAGATCTGTTGATGGAGATCTCACCCACGCCTCAAACGACCTCAGATTAACTCCAGATCTGAGAGAGACTTGTATAAACCTCTTCTCAAGAGATTTCAAGTCCTGGATCTAGTATTTGGATGCCTGCAAGAGGGGGAGAGTAGATCTGGTAGGCGGCTGCAAGGGGGAAGGGGCTAGCGCCTCCCCTTCTTCTCTTTCCTTTTATGGACTAGCGGCAAGAAACCCTAGGGTTTCTTGCTCTTAGGGCATGGAGAATTGCTGGAGAGAGAGGGAGAAGAGAGAGAGAGACTTGGGAGAAAGAGTCATCTATTACTTGGCTTTTTCAAACCTATACAAGTACATGTATATATAAACACCGGGTCAAGTGACTCAAACCCAAAACTCCCTTGACCAACTCTATGGGAGATTAGGTTAACCCAAGCCCATGTACACCCATGACTCAACCTAATCTCACCTATCTTGGGACCAGACTTGGCCCATAAAGAGTTGGTCCCTTGAGGCCCACATAACCTAGACCTCAAGAACCCAAAAGGCCCACAGCCTTTCAACCTAGGGCCCAACTAGCCCTAGAGCCTCCATGAAGCCCTCATGAATGATGGATCTTGGCATTAGCCTTGGTCCTCTGGGCCTTGGGCATACCACCTGGATCACAATATCTATTAAATCTAATTTTGTTATCTGATATTTAAAATTTAAATTATATCTAAAAGTATGAGAAGTATAGACATACCTCAAGGGTAATCTGATACCCTTTAGATGATCTCTGCACAGCCTGAGGTTCTGATGTAGCCACACAAGCGCCTGGCCTCTACTGGTATCCACTCAAGCAGAACCTGAAATATCTTCTCCTCATGAATCTATACTCCAAAAATCAGATCTCTATCTGATTTGGAAGTGCTTCAGAACTCCTTCTGAAGTTGGAGCAGCAGCCTGTCAAAGATGTCCTGTAGCCTTCCTGTTCCAGACGTCACCACACCTTTTCCTTGCACCAAATGAACATCCAACTCCTTGGACATGAAGAGGGGAGATAGGAGAGCAGGGAAGATATGGAGAAGAAGGGAGGGGGTGGCAGCTTTGATAGTTTTTTACAAAAACTTAAAACCCTAGGCACAGGCAAGGTTTATATAGACCCTGCTGCGTTACGCAGTGCCACATCATTCGATCAATAAAAAAATTTCAATTAATTTTGAAAAATTTTTGATTGGTGGAGTGATGTCATCTGATCCCATTAGATAAGAACCCCCACCCTCTCTCCTATGTTGGCACCAACTTTGGATAAGCACAAGCAAGGGTTGGCGCCAAAGAGTCAATATTAATCAATACTCTTCATCCTTATCCATTTGGGGTGCCCACTTTAATCCAATTGGGCTCATGCCATAATCTGATTATGGCATCCAATTTGATGTGTTTTGGCTCCACAAAAATTCTCCAATAAGCTCTTGCCAACTGGCCTTCAATTTAAGACCCACATGTCAACTTTTGACAAATATCCTAAAATGAAATTGGCAGGTGACAGGAATTAGCAGGTGCTTATCTTAAATTCATCTCATGAATTAAGACAAGCCTTTTTTGAGCTGGACAAGCTTCATTTGGACTGAGAGAAACCTTCCTAAGATTCTTTGGATGAGTCAAATCATATTTGGCTCAGTCGAGATAGAAAAGATTACATGAGGAGAAAGTTAGGCTCAATCATGTGCTAGCATGATTTTTTTAAACCTAATTGGATCTTATCCAAATCAATTGGGTTAGCCCAATTGATGAAATTCAGATCTTAATCCTTGTTTGTGTGACCCAGTTAGGTTCAATTTCGTATGGTAATGATGAAGTTAATTTTAGTGCAGGGGTAAAATGATAATTTTAAAACTTTTTTAAAATCATAATTTTATAGTAGAAATTATTAATTAATCTAATTAATTAATATATATTTACCCTACACTAGGATCTAAATATGATATATAGCATGCATGCATTCAAATTTAAAATTCAAATTTCTACAGTAAACAATTTACTGTTATGTGTTCAGAACACGTTACCTTTGTGCGGATAGTTGATCGCCATAATCTGATCACTATCAGGAGGGTCTGATCATCGTAATATAGCTACACAGTATATTTAACCTCTATGGATCATCCATACGAAGCTCTTGATCTGATCGGCTCCTCACGAATGCTAGTTCGTGACTGCACCTTTTTGATGGCCGATGTTGATCGAACTCCTTCGATCGATGTCTGCTGACTCCTCAGATGCTCCAGATCATCAGCAAAGATGATAGAGAGGTTGATGATGCTCTCTCTAAAGTTTGGTGGGCTCACGACACTCGTAGCTCACGTTTTCACTTTCCAAACCCTAAGCCAAAACCCTAGGGTACACAAGAAAAGCTTGCGCCCACTTCTCTCTCCTTTTCTCTTCTTTTCTTTTCTTTTCTCATGCAAGAAACCTCTCTCATGCCACTCCTTTTTTTTTCTAATGCTTTGTGTGCATGCCCTCTCTTATCTCTTTTTTAAAACGATGCAAGACCGCATCTTTGCAACATTTTTACCGCGTGAGAGGATAAAGATAAGTGGTTGCTCATTTGAATTCAAATCGAATTTGAATTCAAATGCCAACCAACTCATTCCTATCCACTCTATGCATGAGAAGAGAGGAGGCATGGCTTCTCTTGTGCATGGAGAATTTACACGAGAAACTCTTTCTCATGTAAAATAAATGGCGCATGGATAAAGCTAGGTGGCGCATGGATTGGTTACACATTTGAATTCAAAAATTTTTTTGAATTTGAATGGCCAACCAACCATCTTTATCCACCCATATGGCACACAAATGTGGGGCATGGGAAGGCCTTTGCGTGGGAGAAAATTCATGAGAAGTTGCTTCTCATGAATTCAAATGGGTGCAGAGAAGTGAGGTGGCGCAGGGAGTTGAATTCAAAAGGTGGTTTGATCATAATTGAACCAACCTAATCAAAATAGGTTAAGCACAATTAGACTAAATTAAACCCAACTTAATTAGGCTTAATTAGGGTCAATAAAATTCTAATTAAATCAGAAATTGACTAAGTCCAACCCCTGATCAAATAGGGACCAAACCACTTCGATGATTAGGTCAACACTTGACCTAATCGGGTCAAACCCAACTGAATCCAATTCAATTGGACTTGATCCAAAAATAATTACTCAATCAAATTGAGTTAATTAGCGATCAAATCACTAATTATACCTCTCATAAATAATGAATCCAAATCTGATCGGCAATCGAGTATCAAAGTCCATCGATATGAAACCTTGATCGAAGAGTCCCAAACCAGTGGGACTCTTGACCCCGGTACCCAAAATGTGTGGAACTCGTGATCAGAGAATCCTGATTCTCGATCACAGAGTCCCAGACATGTAGGACTCATAGTCCATGAGTATTAGGACTCTTCATCAGTCATCAGATCAGATAGAAATCTCTAATGTGTGTGACCCCGTAGGTTCGAACCTAAGCCGGTAGCACAGGAACCAATTCCTGTACTAATCGAAGTGACCATCTAGCAATGGTACCCGATATTCGGATAGATCGAATAGTCACAATTGCAATACTTAGAACCTACGTGAATATGGTTATTGTATAATTCATACCTTTTGATCCCTGTGTTTAGGATGACTCAGGGTTAAACTGTCAACCCTGATTAGATCATCCGAATCGTGCTCAACTCAAACTGTCTTGTGACTCCTCACTAGGACTACCCTGGCCAAGATTTTGCTAAATTAAAATATAACTGTACATAGCTCCTGAACTGGAGTGGTCAATCTCATCTTGACACACGCACCGACAAGTCAAGTACTTGACTACACCCAACAGCCTTCCGTCACTGAATTAGAAATTCAGATAGTCCAGTGCCTAAGTGCAGTGAGTTGCTTACAAGTCACCATGACGGTCTCAGGTCGGAGGGATAGTTATACCCATATCCCATCGGAGTAATTCTTGACAGCAGAAATAGCTCCGAAGTCGGTCACCTAGAATGCAGATGTACCCTTACATCTCACCTGTATGCCATACCAGTGTCTCCACACTCTTTGGTTAAAAGGACAACCAACCTATATGGCACACAATGACCTATGCTTGATAAACGTTATTATCCTTGGTAACAATGTATCATTTGATCGTGAACAGGTTTAAAGACTAAACGACAAATCCTCCTTTGTCGAGTCTAAATAGTCCTAAGGACTTCACCACAATACAGGAGTTCATTAGAAGATGAAACAATTTGTGATGAAAAATATTAAAATAATTTTTATTAATTTATAATTTATATACTAATACAAAAAGGAGCACAACCGTCAACAGACTGATGATTGGCTTTGGGATACTATTCCCAACAATCTTCCACTTGGCCTAAAGCCAATTGATGCAGTATCTAATACCCATCTTCAACTTGAAGTCGTCAAACTCCTTCACTGCAATGGCTTTAGTGAATGGATCGGTCAGGTTCTCCTTCCCGTCGATCTTCTGAAGGTCGACGTCACCTCGATCCATGATTTCTTGGATGAGATGGTAGCAGCGCAGAATATGCTTCATTCGCTGGTGTGCCTTTGGTTCCTTCGCCTGAGCAATGGCTCCAGAGCTGTCACAGTAGAGCAGAACTAGACCAACAAAGGAGGGTGCTACTCCGAGCTCGATGATAAATTTTCTCAGCCACACCGCTTCTTTGGCAGTATCTGATGCAGCAACATACTCCACCTCACAAACTGAATCAGCCACTGTGTGCTGCTTGGAACTTTTCCAGCAGACAACCCCACCATTAAGGGTAAAAATAAATCCTAACACACTCTTACTGTCATCGTGATCAGACTGAAAACTAGAGTCTGTAAACCGTATAAGTCTCAAGTTTGATTCAGCATAAACAAGCCACTGGTCCTTAGTATTTCTCAAATACTTCAGGATGGTTTTAACAACCTTCCATTGATTCTCTCCTGGATCAGATTGGTATCTACTTACTACCCCTAGTGAGTATGCCACATTTGATCGTATACATGTCATGGCATACATGATAGATCCCACTACCGAAGCATATGGAATTCTACCCATACGCTCTTTCTCTTGAGGTGTTGTCGAACAATCTCTCTTTGAGAGAGAAATTTCATGGCCTATCAGTAGATAGCCTTTCTTGGAATTCTCCATGCTGAACCTCTTCAGCATAGTATCAATGTACGTGGACTGGGATAAGCCAAGCAACCTTTTAGATCTATCCCAATAGATCCTAATCCCTAGGATGTAGGAAGCTTCTCCTAGATCCTTCATGCAGAACTATGACGACAGCCAAATCTTTATTCCCTGTAATGCAGGGACATCATTCCCGATTAAGAGAATGTCATCCACATACAATACAAGAAATACCACTACTGGACCATTAGTCCACTTATAAATGCAGGGCTCTTCTCCATTTTTAATGAAGCCATACGTCTTGATTATCCTATCAAAACGTATGTTCCAACTTCGGGATGCCTGCTTAAGTCCATAAATGGATCTCTGTAGCCTGCACACCTTAGACTCATCTGTGGATGTGAACCCCTCAGGTTGTATCATAGACACCTCTTCGTCCAGCTCTCTATTTAGGAAAGCTGTCTTCACATCCATCTGCCAGATTTCATAGTCCAAATGGGCAGCTATCGCAAGCATAATCCGAATGGATTTAAGCATTGCCATAGGAGAACATGTCTCGTCATAGTCTATACCATAATGTTGACGATATCCCTTGGCAACTAGATGGGCTTTATAGGTCTCTACCTTTCCGTCTGTGGCCCTCTTCCTCTTGAAGACCCACTTACACCCTATGGGTTTTACTCCTTCGGGTGGGTCAACCAATGTCCACACATCGTTGACCTTCATGGACTCCATTTCGGATTTCATGGCCTCTAGCCATTTCTCAGAGTCAGATCTCTTCATTGCATTCATGTAGGTGATCGGATCCTCATCATTTTCATCAAGTTCGACAGGATCGTCGTCCCGGACCAAGAAACCATAGTATCTATCTGGTTGACGTGGTACTCTACCAGACCGCCTTAAGGGTGCAGGAACAATGAGCTCCGAATTTGATCTAACCAAATCCGGTTCAGGTTCAGCTACTTGTGTCAGTTTTTTCACCTGCTGAACTTCCTCAAGTTCGACCTTAGAGGCAACTGTCCCTTCACCAAGAAACTCCTTTTTCAAAAAGATTGCCTTAAGACTGACAAACACCTTTTGCTCATCAGCTAGGTAGAAATAATATCTTTTGGTCTCTTTTGGGTACCCTATGAAATTACACTTGTCAGACCTAGGTCCAAGCTTGTCCGTAATTAAACATTTAACATAAGCCGGACACCCCCAAACCCTAAGGTGCGAGAGTACTGGCTTATATCCTATCCATATCTCATATGGCATTTTGGTTACAGACTTACTCGAAACCCTATTTAAAAGGTAACAAGCTGATTCGAATGCATATCCCCAGAGGGAGATCGACAGACCAGCAAACCCTATCATGGATCGAACCACGTCCAACAAGGTCCGATTCCTCCTTTCAGACACACCATTATGCTGTAGTGTTCTAGGAGGAGTACACTGAGAGAGAATTTCATTCTCCCCAAGATATGTCAGAAACTAATTGGAAAGGTATTCACCTCCTCGATCAGATCGAAGAGTTTTAATACACTTTTCAATTTATTTTTCTATCTTATTTCAGAATAGTTTGAACATTTCAAACGACTCCGACTTATACTTCATTCAGTAGACATACCCATACCTCAATAGGTCGTCTGTGAAAGTTATGAAGTAGAAATATCCACCTCTTGCACTTGAGCTCATGGGTCCATATACATCAGAATGTACCAGACCCAAGAGTTCACTGGCTTGCTCACCTTTTCCAGTAAAAGGTGATTTGTTCATCTTTTCAAGAAGACAGAACTCATAGGTTGGAAGTGATTCACAATCACCAACTTCAAAAATTCCTTCTTGAGCCAACCTGTTTATCCTGTTCTTATTGATATGACCTAGCCTACAGTGCCAAAGGTAGACTTCTGACACATTATCTATTCTAGGGCATTTACCGGAGGTTTGAACCATATTAACAGGCTGTGATAGTAAGTAAATTCCATTATTTAGTTGTCCAACAAACATTGTAACACCATTCAAAATGATATTGCAAATATTTTCTTTTATTAAAAATTGATAACTGTTCATGGCCGAAAGGCCTATAGAAATAATATTTAATAAAAAACTTTAACAATAGTGACATTCACTCAGAATTATATTACGAGAGTTGATTACAAGGTTCATGATTCCTAAAGCTAGAACTGAAACTTTGCTTCTATCTCCAACGTTCAAGAACCTCTCATCTTCATCAAATCTCCTACTGACCTGTAGACCCTGTATCGAATTGCAAATATGATAAGGGCTTCCGATATCCAATACCCAGGCAGTAGTATCACAAATGAAAAAGTTGCAAGGTGTTATCATATAATTACCTTGCTTCTTTTTTGACCTATTCGGGTCCAGGGAGGCAATGTATAGAGGACAGTTCCTCTTCCAGTGCCCCTGCTTTTTGCAAAAGAAGCACTCCGCCTAGCTCTGGTCGGGCTTGCGCTTCTTAGTCTGACCCTGTGCAGACATCCCAGCATGCGACTGCACCTTCTTATTCTTCTTCTTCTTCTCTTTCTTAAAGGGTCGATGATCAGAAGAAGACCCTCCCACAACATTCACCGACTCCTTATGGAGCTGGTGGTCCTTCTCAAAGTTCTGCAGTAACCCCAACAAGCCGTGGTAGTTCACTGCAGGCTTTGTCATTCGAAAATGAGTAAGAAAGAGGAGGAAGGACTTGGGCAAAGAACTAAGGATTGCATCCTTATCGAGCTGCTTGTGCAAGGGAAAGCCCAGTTTACTTAGGCACTCAATCATTTCTATCATGTACAATACATGATCGGTGACTGAGGCCCCATCCCTCATCCGAGCATTGAAAATGGCACAACTAGTTTTGTGCCTTTCAACGTCGTCAGGCATGCCAAAAGAGTCGTTCAACATTTGAAGCATCTCCTGCGGCTGGGCATTCTTGAACCTACGGCTAAACTCATCATTCATTGCTGCCAGCATTATGCATCGAACGGTGGTGCAGTCGTTGAGTCACTTCTGGTAAGTGTCTCAGACCGTCCCTCTAGCGTTCGGAGCTAGCTCCTCGGGTGCCGGATCCGTTACTACAAAAAGGATCCGCTCATGCTCAAGGATGATTTTTAATTTTTTATACCAGCTATCGAAATTAGGTCCCATGAGCTTGTCATTATCTAATAATGATCGGAGTGACAGGGTAGTGGCCATAGCTGCATAAAAAAAAATCAGACCTATATTAGTACATAAATTATTAATACTAAAGACTTGGACTTTAGTCTAAAGTTTCTCCCAATATTTTACGAACTGGTAGCCTCAACCTCCAATTCGAGAAATTATTTTAATTTCTTAGTGGGTACTAGAATCCACACAGACTACACACGAGCCCAACTTTGGTTGGTCAACCCATGTGCATCTATGGGTAGGTTCATAACCAGTTGTTTCTCTAAACAACTTCTAGTAATTAATTTTGCCCCAGAACCTAATCAGTAGGCTTTGGCCTCCACTGAAAAGATCTGGTTAGGTCCAACCATTAACATGACTTAATTTGGTGAATCGGGCCAATAAATGATCAGGCCTGACTTTGGCCGGCCAACCTGACCACCATCATAAAGACTCAACCAAATTATCATACTATGAATGATAATTCCATTAGTCAATAAGCACCAGGCCTTTGGGCCTCTAGTGATTATTAAACTAATGGACTCATTATCACTCACTTAATGGGAGGCTATGACTTAGTTATCACTATAACTTAATCATTTTATGGACCTAATAATTTTTGAGGATTTTATTAAGTGAAGGAAGAGAAGAAATTAACCAGCCAATTTCAATCCTCCCACTGACTTCACCAAGTCAGATTAAAAAAAAATTAATTAAAACCGGCATTAGGAGCACCTAAATCAGTCACATTGATTTACCTAATGACATGGGTGAGTCCTAATCACCAAGTGATCTAATCAAAATCTAACTCACCAGGTTGGTTAGGTAAGTGAGATCAGTGATGGGGATATGCCATTAACTCGTCAGAAATCGAATCAATGCGAGTAGCTCCTACTTAAGAACCACTGGTCAAACTGTCGAACTTATCTTAGACACCAACCGGTTCGTTAGTTTTAATTTGATCAACTTAGTAAATAGGGTTCCACCGCGTAGCCATGAATTAAGTCCATTTTGGTCTAGTTAAAGATATGAACCCATTCAACTACAACTATTGGAGTTGAGTCTAGAGTATCCTTGACCTAATCTAATTCAACTTTTGATTAGATTTGACCAATTACTCTAATTTAGTCTATTTCTTTAAGCTAACCTTAGGTCTAACCCAATTATGGACCTAATCCATCTAACCCATTGACCCACAAGTTCATGCAATTGTTTTAGGTCTTAATTCACAATTCTAGACCAACTTGACAATACTTAATTCCTTTAATTAAGTATTTGGGCTGATGGGTCAGGGTTTGGTATTTCGAAAATAATTTTCAAATTTGAAAGATTTTATTTTTTGTTCACCAAATATGTTGACTCATTTCACAAACAGATCAGCATATTTCATAAACAGCAATCCTATTGCTAATTACATAACAGAAAATAACTCAATCAAAATAAATCATGAATATTTCTTTAGATCTAATCTAACACATTCATGATAAATTTTACAATTGAACATTTACAATTAAGTCCTTTCGCTGCTTCATCTGTATGAGATATAATTACAGCGGTACCCCTACTGCCATAGGAGAATCCCATCGAATGGGAGAAGAGGGCCTTTAAATCCTACTTTTCTCCTATGACCGGACGACCATGGCAACCAACCTAATTAGATTACTTGCTACTTGGATCAAGTATATCTAAATATACCAATTTTAAAATTTAAATTTCAAATTTTAAATTTTAAATTTTGAATTTTAAATTTCCAACAAATTTCAAATTTCAAATTTTTGAATTTCAAATTTCAAATTTTAAATTTTGAATTTCAAATTTGAAATTTCAACCAAATTTTCAAATTTTAAATTTTAAATTTCTAATTTTTAAATTTTAAATTTTGAACAACTTTTAAAATTCAAATTTTAAATTTTGAATTTCAATTTTCAAATTTAAACTTTTAGATTACAACTTAATCTATGCATGCATATATATATATATATCATATTTTAGAACTTGCTCTGATATCATTTGAAGTTAATTTTAGTGCAGGGGTAAAATGATAATTTTAAATTTTTTTTAAAATCACTATTTTACAGCAAAAATTATTAATTAATCTAAGTGATTAACATGTGTTTACCCTACACTAGGATCTAAATATGATATATAGCATGCATCCATTTAAATTTAAAATTTAAATTTCTACAGTAAATAATTTACTGTTATGTGTTCAGAACATATTACCTTTATGCGGGTAGTTGATCATCGTAATTTGATCACCATCGAGAGGGTCTGATCTGTGGGAAAAATTCAGTACAGGGGTAAAATGGTAATTTTAAAACTTTTTCAAAATTATGATTTTACAGTAGAAAGATATTAATTAATCTAATTAATTAACATAAATTTATCCTACACTAGGATCTAAATATGATATATAGCATGCATTCATTTAAATTTAAAATTCAAATTCGAATAGTAAACACTTTACTGTAATGTGTTCAGAACATAATACGTTTGTGTGGGTAGTAGATCGCCATAATCTGATCATCGTCGGGAGAGTCTGATCATCATGATGTAGCCACACAGTGTGTCTGGCCTCTGCAGATTGTCCACACGAAGCTCCCGATCTGATCGACTCCTCACGAGTGCTAGCTCGTTGTAGAGCCCTTTTGATGGCGGATGCTGATCGAACTCCTTCGATCGATGTTTGTCGATTCTTCAGATGCTTCGGATCATCAACAGACATGCTTGAGAGGATGTTGAAGATCTTTCTGAGATTTTGTGGGCTCACAACACTCATTTCTCACTTTCTCACTTTCCGAACTCCAAGTTAAAACTCTAGGGAATTCACCGCAAACCTTGCACCCACTTTTCTTTCTTTTTTTTTTTTCTCTTGGAAGGATATGGACTTTCTTCTCACGCACAAGACTTCTCACGCCCCAAAATTTTTCTTCAAAAAACTTCTTCTTGCATGCCCCACTCTTCTCCTCCTTTTATAACAACGTCAAACGTCTTATCCAAAAGAAAGGATAAAGATGAGTAATTGCACATTTGAATTCAAATCAAATTTTGAATTCAAATAGATACCAACTCATCCCTTATCCACTAAAGGCATGAGGCATGGCTTAAATTGTGCATGGAGTGATTTCATGAGAAACCTTTTCTCATGTAATAAATAGGGCGTAAAAAAAGGGATAAGATGCAAAGTTGTTTGCCCATTCAAATTCAAACTTTATTTTGAATTTGAATGGCCAACCAATCATCCTTATCCATCCATTTGGCACATTAAAGTGGGGCGTGGAGAGGGCTTGGCATGAGGAAAAAATTCATGAGAAGTTCCTTCTTATGAATCCAAATGGATGCAATGGAAGTGAGGTGGCACATGGAGATTGGGTCAAGGTGGTTTAATTATTTAAACCAACCTAATTGAACCAAATAAGTTAGGTCCAATTAGACTAATTTAAATATAACTTAGTTAATCTTAATTAGGCTTAATAAAATCCCAATCAAATCAGGAATTGACTAAGCCCAACCCCTGATCAAATCAGGGACCAAACCATCTCGACGATTAGGTCAACTCTTAACCTAATCGGGTCAAACCCAATTGAATCCAATTCAATTGGACTTGATCCAAAAATAATTACTCAATCAAATTGAGTTAATTAATGATCAAATCACTAATTAAATCTCTCATAAATACTGAGTCCAAATCCGATGGGCAATCAGGCATCAGAATTCATCGATATGTAAACCTGATCGAAAAATCCCAACCAGTGGGACTCTTGACCCCGGTACCCATAATATGTGGAACTCATGATCAGAGAATCTTGATTCTCGATCATAGAGTTTCAGACACATAGGACTCATAGTCCATGAGCATTAGGACTCTTCATCAGCCATCAGAATAGATAGGAACCTCTAATGTGTGTGACCCCACAGGTTCGAACCTAAGCTGGTAGCACAGCAATCAATTTCTGTACTAATTGAAGTGACCATCTAGCAATGGTATCTGACGATCGGATAGGTCGAATAGTCACAATCGCAACACTCAAAACCTACATGAATATGGTTACTGTATAATTCATCCTTTTGACCTCTGTGTTTAGGATGACTCAGGGTTAAACTGTCAACCTTGATTAGATCATCTGAATCGTGCTCAACTCAAACAGTCCTGTGACTCCTCACAAAGACTATCCTAGCCAAGGTTTTGCTAAATTGAAACATGACTGTATACAGCTCCTGAACTGGAGTGGTCAATCCCATATTGACACACGCACCGATAAGTCAAGACTTGACTACATCCAGCAGTCTTCCATCACTGAATTAAAAATTCAGGTAGTCCAGTGCCTAAGTGCAGTGAGTTGCTTGCAAGTCACCATGGCGGTCTCAGATCGGAGGGACATTTATACCCATATTCCATCAGAGCAAATCTTGACAACAAAAATAGCTCCGGAGTCGGTCACGTTCAGTGCAAATGTATCCTTACATCTCACCTGTATGCCATACCAGTGTCTCCACACTCATTGGTTAAGAGGACAACCAACCTATATGGCACACAATGACCTATTCTTGATAAATATTATCATCCTTGGTAACAACGTATCATTTGGTTGCGAACAGATTTAAGGACTAAATGATAAATCCTCCTTTGTCGAGTCTAAATAGTCCTAAAGACTTCACCACAACATAGGAGTTCATTAGAAGATGAAATATTTTGTGATGAAAAATACAAAAATAATTTTTATTAATTCATAATTCATGTATAAATACAAAAATGAGCACAACTATCAACAGGCTGACGATTGGCTTTGGGACACTATTTCCAACAATCACCCACTTGGCCTAAAGCCAATCGGTGCAGTATCTAATATCCATCTTCGACTTGTAGTTGTTAAACTCCTTCACCGCAATGGCTTTAATGAATGGGTCAGCCAGGTTCTCCTTCCCGTCGATCTTCTGAAGATCGACATCACCTCGATCCACAATTTCCCAGATGAGATAGTAGCGGCGCAGAATATGCTTTGTCCGTTGGTGTGCCTTTGGTTCCTTCGCCTGAGCAATGGCTCTAGAGCTGTCATAGTAGAGCAGAACTGGACCAATAAGGGAGGGTGCTACTCCGAGCTTGATGATGAATTTTCTCAACCACACCACTTCTTTGGCAGCATCTGATGTAGCGACATACACCGCCTCACAAACTGAATCAGCCACTATGTGCTGTTTGGAACTTTTCTAGCAGATAGCCCCACCATTAAGGGTAAAAATAAATCCCGACACACTTTTACTGTCATCATGATCAGACTGGAAACTAGAGTCTGTAAACCCTATAAGTCTCAAGTCCGATTCACCATAAACAAGCCACTGGTCCTTAGTATTTCTTAAATACTTCAGGATAGTTTTAACAACCTTCCAGTGATTCTCCCTTGGATCAGATTGGTATCTACTCACTACCCCTAGTGAGTATGCCACATCTGATCGGGTACATGTCATGGTGTACATGATAGAGCCCACTGTCGAAGCATATGGAATCTTACCCATACGCTCTCTCTCTTGAGGGGTTGTCGGACAATCCCTCTTCAAGAGAGAAATTCCATGGCCTATCGGTAGATAGCCTTTCTTAGAATTCTCCATGCTGAACCTCTTCAGCATAGTATCTATGTACGTAGACTGGGTTAAACAAAGCAACCTTTTTAGATCTATCCCTATAGATCCTCATCCCTAGGATGTAGGAATCTTCTCTCAAATCTTTCATGGAGAACTGTGACGACAGCCAAATCTTTATTCCCTGTAATGCAGGGATATCATTCCCGATTAAGAGAATATCATCTACATACAATACAAAAAATACCACTACTGGACCATTAGCCCACTTATAAATGCAGGGCTCTTCTTCGTTCTTAACAAAGCCATACGTCTTGATCATCTTATCAAAATGTATGTTCCAACTCCGTGATGCCTGCTTAAGTCTATAAATGGACCTCTATAGCCTGCACACCTTAGACTCATCTGTGGATGTGAATTCTTCAGGTTGTATCATATACACCTCTTCATCCAGCTCTCCGTTTAGGAAAGCTGTCTTCACATCCATCTGTCAGATTTCATAATCCAGATGGGCAGCTATCGCAAGCATAATCTGAATGAATTTGAGCATTGCTACAGGAGAAAATATCTCGTCATAGTCTATACCATAACATTGACGATATCCCTTGGCAACCAGACGGGCTTTATAGGTTTCCACCTTTCCATCTGCGCCTCTCTTCCTCTTGAAGACCCACTTACACCCTATGGATTTTACTCCTTCGGGTGGGTCAACCAATGTCCACACATCGTTGACCTTCATGGACTCCATTTCGAATTTCATGGCCTCCAGTCATTTCTCAGAGTCGGGTCTCTGCATTGCATCCATATAGGTGATCGGATCCTCATCATTTTCATCAAGTTCAATAGGATCGCCGTCCCGGACCAAAAAACCATAGTATCTGTCTGGTTGACGTGGTACTCTACCAGATCGCCTTAAGGGTGCTTGAACAATGGGCTCTGGTTCTGATCTTACCAAATCCAGTTCAGGTTCAGCAACTTGTGTCGATTTTTTCACCTGCCGAACTTCGTCAAGTTCGATCTTAGAGGCAACAGTCCCTTCACCAAGGAACTCCTTTTTCAAAAAGATTACCTTAAGGCTGACAAACACTTTTTGCTCATCAGCTAGGTAGAAGTAATACCCTTTGGTCTCTTTTGGGTACCCTATGAAATTATACTTATCAGACCTAGGTCCAAGCTTGTCCGTAATTAAACGTTTAACATAAGCTGGACACCCCCAAACTCTTAGGTGCGAGAGTACTGGCTTATGTCCTATCCATATCTCATATGGCATTTTGGTTATAGACTTACTCGGAACTCTATTTAGAAGATAACAAGCCGATTCGAGTGCATATCCCCAGAAGGAGATCGGCAGACCAGCAAACCCCATCATGGATCGAACCATGTCCAATAAGGTCCGATTCCTCCTTTCAGATACACCATTATGCTGTGGTGTTCCAGGAGGAGTCCATTGAGAGAGAATCCCATTCTCCTCAAGATATGTCAGAAACTCATTGGAAAGGTATTCACCTCCTCGATCAGATCGAAGAGTTTTAATACACTTTTCAGTTTGTTTTTCTACCTCATTTTGGAATAGTTTGAACATTTCAAATGTCTCCGACTTATGCTTCATTAAATAGACATACCCATACCTCGATAGGTCGTCTGTGAAGGTTATGAAGTAGAAATATCCACCTCTTGCACTTGAGCTCATGGGTCCATATACATCAGAATGTACCAGATCCAAGAGTTCACTAGCTCGCTCATCTTTTTCAGTAAAAGGTGATTTGGTCATTTTACCAAGAAGATAGGACTCACAGGTTAGAAGTGATTCACAATCACCTACTTCAAGAATTCCTTCTTGAGCCAACCTGTTTATCCTGTTCTTATTGATATGACCTAGCCTACAGTGCCAAAGATAGATTTCTGACACATTATCTATTCTAGGGCATTTACCAGAGGTTTGAACCACATTAACAGGTTGTGATAGAAAGTAAATTCTATTATTAAGTTGTCCAACAAACATTGTAACATCATTCAAAATGATATTGCAAATATTTTTTTTATTAAAAATTGATAACCGTTCATGGCCAAAAGATCTACAGACATAATATTTAATAAAAAACTTGGACAATAGTGATATTCACTCAGAATTACGTTTCGAGAATTGATTATAAGGTTCATGATTCCTAATGCTAGAACTGGAACTTTGCTTCCATCTTCAATGTTCAGGAATCTCTCACCTTCATCAAATCTCCTACTGACCTGCAGACCCTGCATCGAATTGCAAATATGATAAGGGCTTCCGGTATCCAATACCCAGACAGTAGTATCACAAATGAAAAAGTTGCAAGGTGTTATCATATAAGTACCTTGCTTCTTCTTCGATCTGTTCGGGTCTAGGGAAGCAATGTATAGAGGACAGTTCCTCTTCCAGTGCCCCTGCTTCTTGCAAAAGAAGCACTCCACCTAGCTCTGATCGGGCTTGTGCTTCTTGGTCTGACCCTGTGTAGACGTCCCAGCATGAAGCTGCACCTTCTTATTCTTCTTCTTCTTGTTCTTCTTCTTCCCTTTCTTAAAGGGTCGACGACCAGAAGAAGACCCTCCCATAATATTCACCGACTCCTTATGGAGCTGTGATCTTTCTCAAAGTTCTACAGCAACCCCAACAAATCATGGTAGTTCACTGCAGGCTTTGTCATCCAAAAATGAGTAAGGAAGGGGAGGAAGGACTTGCGCAATGAATTAA
This sequence comes from Elaeis guineensis, assembly GCF_000442705.2. Taxonomy (NCBI): domain Eukaryota; kingdom Viridiplantae; phylum Streptophyta; class Magnoliopsida; order Arecales; family Arecaceae; genus Elaeis; species Elaeis guineensis. The sequence continues at coordinate 67,951,670 of NC_025997.2, forward strand.
GGATCGCATCCTTACCGAGCTGCTCGTGCAAGGGAAAGCCCAGTTTAGTTAGCTGCTCAATCATTTCGATCATGTACAGTACATGATCATGACTGAGGCTCCATCCCTCATCCGAGCATTGAAAATGACACAACTAGTTTTGTGCCTTTCAACGTGGTCAGACGTGCCAAAGGAGTTGTTCAACATTTGAAGCATCTCCTGTGGCTGAACTAATCATTCATTGCCGCCAGCATAATGCACCGAATGGTGTGCGGTCATTGAGCCACTTTTGATAAGTGTCTCGGACTGTCCCTCTAACATTCGGGGCTGGCTCCTCAGGTGCCAGATTCGTTACTACATAAAGGATCCGCTCATGCTCAAGGATAATTTTTAATTTTCGATACCAGCTATCAAAATTAGGTCCCATGAGCTTGTCATTATCTAATAATGATCGGAGGGATAAAGTAGTGGCCATAGCTGTATAAAAGAAAACTAGACCTCTATAAGTACATAAATTATAAATACTAAAGATTGGACTTCAGTCTAAAGTTTCTCCCAGTATTTTTATGAATTGGTAGCCTCAACCTCCAATTCGAAGAATTACTTTAATTTCTTAGTGGATACTAGAATCCACACAGACTACACATGAGCCCAACTTTGGTTGGTCAACCCATATGCATCTATGGGTAGGTTCATAACCAGTTGTTTCTCTAAACAACTTCTAGTAATTGATTTTGCCCTAGAACCTAATCAGTAGGCTTTGGCCTCCACTGAAAAGATCTGGTTAGGTCCAACCATTAACATGATTTGATTTGGTGAATCGGATCAATAAATGATCAGGCCCAACTTTGGCCGGCCAACCTGACCACCATCAGAAAGACTCAAACCAAATTATCATATTATGAATGATAATTCCATTAGTCAATAAGCACCAGGCCTTTGGGCCTCCAATGATTATTAACTAATGGACTTATTATCACTCACTTAATGGGAGGCTATGACTTAGTTATCAATATAACTCAATCATTTTTAGGGACCTAATAATTTTTGAGGATTTTATTAAGGATAGATGAGAAGAAAATATCCAGCCAATTTCAATCCTCCCACTGACTTCACCAAGTCAGATTAAAAAAAGATTTAATTAAAGCTGGCATTAGGAGCACCTAAATCAGTCAAACTGATTTACCTAATGACATGGGTGATCCCTAATCATCAAGTGATCTAATCAAAACTTAATTCATCAGGTTGGCCAGGTAAGTGAGGTCAATGGTGAGGATAAGCCATTAACTCATCAGAGATCGAATCACTGCGAGTAGCTCCCACTTTAAAAACCACTGGTCAAAATGCCAAACTTACCTTAGACACCAACCAGTTCATTAATTTTAATTTGATCAACTTATTAAATAGGGTTCCACACGTAGCCATGAATTAAGTCCATCTTGGTCTAGTTAAAGATATGGACCCATTCAACTACAACTATTGGAGTTGAGTCTAGAGTATCCTTGACCTAATCTAATTCAATTTTTGATTAGATTTGACCAATTACTCTAATTTAGTCCATTTCTTTAAGCTAACCTTAGTCTAACCCAATTATGGACCTAATCCATCTAACCCATTGACCCACAAGTTTATGCAATTGTCTTAGGTCTTAATTCACAATTCTAGACCTATTAGACAACACTTAATTCTTTTAATTAAGTATTTGGGCTGATGGGTCAGGATTTGGCATTTCGAAAATAATTTTCAAATTTGAAAGATTTTTTTTTTTATTCACCAAATATGTTGACTCATTTCACAAATAGATAAGCACATTTCATGAATAGCAATCCTATTGCTAATTACATAACAGAAAATAACTCAATCAAAATAAATCAAGAATATTTTTTAGATCTAATCTAACACATTCATGATAAATTTCACAATTGAACCTTTATAATTAATTCTTTTTCGCTACTTCATCTGCGTGGGATATAATTGCAGCGGCACCCTACAGCCATAGGAGACCCCATCGAAGGGGAGGGAGGGCCTTTAAGTCCTACTTTTCTCCTATGACCAGATGGCCATGGCAACCAACCCAATTCGATTACTTGCTACTTGGATATACCAATTTTCAAAATTTAAATTTCAAATTTCAAATTTCAAATTTTAAATTTCAAATTTTGAATTTTAAATTTTGAATTTCAAATTTAAAATTTCAATCAAATTTTAAATTTCAAATTTCAAATTTTTGAATTTCAAATTTTGAATTTTTGAATTTTGAATTTCAAATTTCAAAATTCAAATTTCAAATTTTGAATTTCAAACTTTTAAATTTTGAATTTCAAACAACTTTCAAAATTTAAATTTTAATTTTAATTCAAATTTCAAATTTAAACTTTTAGATTACAACTTAATCTACGCATGTATATATATCATATCTAAGAACCTGCTCTGATACCATTTGAAGCGAAAATT